>NW_026854584.1:0-16591 GCF_026571515.1 Ruditapes philippinarum
CCCAAAATCTGAAAATTGGTTACGGTTTGAGAAAAAGGGCCCAGGGCCACGAATCCTTGCAATTAGTTGTAAGAAAGGCCCACAAGGCGAGGAGCCGATAAACTGCAAATACAAAGGAAATCCGCACCCATGCCGTGCTTACAACAAAGCACAAGAGAAGTATTATCAGTGCTTAGCCGACACACTAGGAAAGATGGGCGACTTGTGTACAAAAAACTCCGTTTTTTGTCAGAAGATGTGTGAGGAAATCATATTCCAGTTACAGTGATAATGCACAGCATGGTAACTTTTTGACAGCTTATCATTGTGCTTCATTTATGGCGTAATTTTATATATATTCAATTGTATTATGATATTTCTATTTAGATATAAGAATATATAGTCAAACTGCATTGGAATTAGTGTTATGTTATAATTCTTTAAGAATCATGCCTTATGAAGTTGTGCAGGAAAGCACCCATTTCATCGCAAAGCCTTTATTTAAAACGCGAACATCCCTTATATAAAGAAGAAAATGAATATTTTTTTCAAATTTTGTAGGTATATAAAGGAGGGAAATGTTTTTTTTGTGTTTTTTTTTAAGTTTTAGTATTTTGGTTACAATTATTATTTTTAAAAATCAGGTAAATAAACTCACTCTGAATGTTTAATCAATTTTCATTATGACCTTGTTTGCTCTGGGATGAACAAGTACAAATGTTGCTGCAATGCAGCAATTGTGAAGTTCCGCGCAAAAAAATGTGCTCATTACAGATACCTTACCAAATCATTTCTGCGCACAAGTCATTTCCTATTTAGATTAAGGAATAGTGCATATTATTCCGGATGTTTTGTTAATCATTTAAATTTGCATAATTATACTTATCGTTTGCACTGCCTATTACAGAGGGGCCAAATATTAAATTTACAAAAATATTTTCACTGATGCCTACCTGGTAAGGAAAGTAATTCCAATACGAACAATACGTACAAGACTTGTAAATGTAATGTGACATGACAGTAGTGCAACATTGTTCTGTTTGTGTCACTACTGTAGTCAATAATATTAGATGAGCATGTACATTTTCTTTTTCACCTATAATGCTACTCACTTTCTACACATATCAACAACTTATCGTTGTAAGAAATATTTAAATCCACACGTAAATAAGACAAATCGACTTTATTTTTCAAAATGTCCGGTTCATGTTGCACTCAAAAAGGTATATCATGTTAAACAAGAAAGGCATTTATGGAAAGCATCAAATGGCGTCCAAGCAAGAAATGCAGCAAGTGACGATAAACTAGTAGACATCTAATGACCAGATATTCTTTTAAACTTTTTAATGGTTAATTGGATTCTACCAGAATTGTACATGTATATCATAGGTGAATGGGCGGACGAACTTTGGTCGGCTTGCTAATAATAAAAATATTAAATGTACTTCTTTGGAACATACAAAACAGAAGTCAAATTGAACACAGTCTGTTTTTATTATAATTGTAACAAATATACAAACAGCATATAAAAATAGTAACAAAAGAGACTAATATTGTAATATAACACGCATTATAAAATTAAGAAAAATGGTTTCTTTTGATGCCTTGGACTTAAAAGACAGTAGCTATATTTTATGTCTCAGATGAATACCGAAAGAAGAGCACACACTGGAATGAAAAAAAAATTGGGATGAATTTCTAAAAGACCAAATTCAGGATTTTTTGTTATACCGTTAACAAAAATAATGGTACATTTAAAATAATGAATAAATTTGCATTGCATGTTGATATATTGAAACATTATTCATCAATTGGAGACTGTTACCTGTATTTTAGACAGGTATCATAAGGTATGAGGAAATTCACTAACATCATGTTCATGCGAGTCAAAGATATAAAAACTACTTGACATAGGTTATAAATAAAGGGCTATTTTTAATTGATTTATTGGGAGATAAATCTACTTTTTTGTTGAATTGCTTAAAAATCCTCATCTGACCCACCAGTATATTTACATTCCTATTAATAAACCCATAACACCTCGACGAAAGTTTCTGTTGTTAAAATACATGTCGCAGTGTTCGGGAAATTAACATTCCACTCAAACCACCATAAAACCGATTGCCTTCAAACAAAATTTCAAATAGCAAAAATTCGGGACACCAGGGTCGATTTAGGTGAACTTTTAATTACTTTATTTTTCGATAAGTTATAAAAGGCGCAATTAGGGTTGAATATGTTTGCATTTCATTCTGAAAAACTCTCCAGTTCGTGATTGATTAAACTTCTTCTTTAAATAGATTTTCTGACTTTCTCAATGTTAAGGTCATGTCTATTATAGCTTTGTTCCCGTTCTCATTCATTTATATGACATGCTGCGAATGAAAGGGAGACCAATATATGACTTTACATAATTGAAATCGAAAGGAAATCGTGCTTGTGAATTTATTTTTAGCTGGTAAATCGAATGGATTAATTGATAGATATCGGGTCCATGGACAGAAAAAAAAGTAAACACAAATAGCTCCACGCCTGTGGGGGCGGAGCAATAATGAACATCACAATCATTACTGGCTCTTACAATGCATTAAAATCGGAAATTGGCAAAGTGGATCGACCGCCGAAATTTGAGCAAGAAGTAAAATGGAATTAAAAGTACAAACTAATTGATATTTGTCATATCAAATATGTTTCAATTTCCAAACACTCTTATAGGAAATGATCAAACATAACCCATTGCTCGCAGCTTAGTTGTAGACACTTTCGGGTTTTTTTTTATTGATCACTACAAAATTACTCTTGTGTTTGAAACATAATTTATGATCAAACATGGAAAAAAGTTATCATGATTCATAATCGAAACAGTATTACCTTTATATAACCAATCCATGTATTCATAAACGGAAGTCTTAAAATACTGTTGATATGTTTGTGACTACAAAGTTGCAAAATGTTAACGTTGATCTATAAGCAGATACTGACATGATTTTAATTGAATTTTACATTCGTGTAGGTACGTTACAAAATTTAACGAACTCTTGAATTAATAAAAATGTCATGTCTAATTGTTCAATAAATTCAGTATTGAACTTACACTTATTTAATATTTCCTAATTATATTACTCTCAGATCAGAAAAACGTCCTATTCATAGTAAAAAAATATTTGAAAGACAACAAAAAAAACATAAAAAAACAAATTCTTTAAAAAATGCCCAAAATGGCAAAATGTTGCAGGCTCGGTTTCATTCAGACTGTTCACAGACGGTACTGTAAGTGCGAATTACCGTCCACGCCCCCTAGCAACTTATTATTCAGAATTCAACATTAAAAATGAACTGGTATAAATTAAAAACAATAAAACATCCGCAGATATGTTCATATAGAAAACGGCAAAACTGATAACACTAACTGCCTCTTTGATCAAGACACTCTACACTCATTGCTTAGTACCTCTAGGTTACAGGAATGGACTGTTTAAGTGTATAGTTTTGTAACGCCGTATCACAACGCTGTAGACAAATGCTAAATTGATTCTGTCAAATAAACAAATTTAAGGCATTTGCATTGACCGAAATTTTTCTAGGCATACCACAACTGATATATAAAAATTATAAAATATTACAAAAGAAAATTACCCCCAACTTCGCGTCATTCGGCTTAAAACCTTATTTGAGCCCACATATGCGTATGTACTTTAATGCATATATCCAGGCAATATTTGTCAATGCATGTGTACTTTGGTGATAAAGGAATCTACGAGTAATCGAGATAACATGCTGCAAGAATGATACTGGATAAAAAGTATGATCATTCATCTCTTTCGTTATTTAACCATCAAAATGGATTCCTTTCAGAGCCAAAAGAAATTATTTACATAGTACATTTATTGTTGTTATATACAATGCGGTACAGGTGCAAACTATTATTCCAGTTGATATTAGTTAAGCAAGAAAGTCACACACAAAAACAAATATCTATTAAGTAACACCCTTCAATAAATAACAGCTTTTTGTTCTACATTAGTTAAGACATTGTATCATTATTGTTTTACATGATCAATGTAAATTCACTGGATTTAACTAAATTTGAGTAATTGTATACTGTATATATCAGACGCCAACTGGAATATCAAGACGTTGCCGCCAAAATGGAAATAATGTGTAAAATGTGCGCAACAAAACGTTATGAGAAGTGATTCTGTGCGGAAATTACTTTTAGATATGCTAGAACAATTTTTAAACATTATTCACAACAAAAAAACCTTTTGGTCATCAACGTAATCATTGAGCCTTTTACAAGAACATGATAAAAGTAATTTATTGTTTCTTTTCGAAGGATTGCAACTATTTTCTTTATAAATGCTATCTACTTCAGCGAAGATCAGAAAATCGTGAAATTCCATAAAATGCCCTGGGTACATATCAAGATTTATTATATATGAATTATTTCTTATTCACTGCTATATTATTCAGGTGAGAAGCATCTTACATAATTATTCTAAATATATTCGCTCATCATTATAAAACACATCGTTTGCTCTGTCTACTTAGAGAAAACAGAAAAAAGAAAGCTATTTGCCTGCAGTCATTGCAAAAATAGTTACCAAACATAATTAACATCGTTGTGTATAATGGTGAATTTTATCAGACAAGTACACACTAGTTGCCAAACAAGTTTGACCATAGTTCCTAGCTGTGTTTTTCAGCTCGTATTGTCTTTGACTAGCTAAACACCATGCTAAATGTTGTGATTTATAAGTGGCATTACACGACTCCGAAATCGGTAGCTCTTTAGACAAGGTTTTAGTTAAGAATATAAATCATGCAAATTTCATTTTAATTAAATATTTGTACTCCACATTAATTTTATTTTTCAAAAATACATTTAGCCTAAGAATTAACATATAAATCATATTTATACAAGAAGGGAGGCTATTCTTAACGGCCTGGTTTATATTTTTAACGTTTAAAATTGGTAACACGTTTTTTAAACTAAAATATGAGTTTAATGTTGGTTAACACTTGATGTTCTAAGGGTAACATGTATATTATGAATGGATGATAATGAAATATAATACATAATAGAAATATCTTTTCAGAAAATAGTATTAGGAAGTTTTTACTCTTACTATGAAAATCCATGTTTAAAAATAAAATTAAAAATGTCATATGGGAAACTACAAAATTGACGTAAACAACATCGCCAACCAAAAAATTACTATTTTTCATAGCTCACCATAGCTCACCAAAGCGCATATTTTATAAACCTTTTGTTGATGTCTACCTGCAAAACATAGGAGGTCTTAGCATTGAAGTTGTCCACTAGAAGATAATAATTGTTTTCTTGTACATCGGTTTACATAAGGCAAGTGTAAATTATCTATTTTTACTTTTGAATTTTGAAATTGCTTTTAATGTCCAAAGTTTCTCCAAAGTGCATTTAGCACATAACTTAAGCCCCCCCCCCCCCAATTGCAACGGCAGCAAAATACATCACTTTAGTCCAGGAAAATACAAATTAACGACAATGCTACGCCCTTATTTAATAATTAAACAAATTAAATTTTACTGTATCATGATTATGTTAATATTTTATGTAAATACAGTTATAAAATCAAGTCTCAAAAAAATGAGGAAGCGTCACAAACAATTGTTTAAATTTAAACTTTTAAACAATGTTAATAATTTATATTACTTGTACAATTAAACGCAATGATTTTGTCAAGTACGAAGTCTTAAATTGTCTCGCGTTGTGTATTAAATAAACTTATTTCAAGTATAAAATCTTAGCCGGTTTGAAGTCAAAGCGTCGCGAATGACAAACGTTTCAAGTTTGATAAAAAGAAATTGGGGGAAACGCCATTTGTTAGGTTCATGTCTAAGTGCTTTTTTAAGATTTCATATATAGTCCCTACTATCTGGAATTTGTTCGGGCTATAATCTTTATCATATCTATATCTACATGTAGAGTTTGATCTCAAAATCTATTTTATGTAATGATAAATCAAATAAAATAAAATAAAAAACATATGCCCAAAGAAACAAGAGAAAAGAACGGAAATTACTCTTCAGACAATTTATATCAATATTCTAAAGTTTGACCTTTATTAACTTCATATTTTCTTTATATATATTATGTGTGCATGATATTTGTAAGATTGGACAAGTGTAACACAGTTAATACATCTTGCGATATCTGCAACAGAAATACGTTAACAATATTTAAGATATCAACAATATAAAATTTAATAAATTCAATAAAAACAATAGTATGCCGGTTAATTTAATATAATACTTTTTATTTTGTTCGGCTTAATTTTTCAAAGAAATAATGTATGTTCACTTTGCAAAAGTAATTCCTTTTGGTATTTTTTTCAATTTAACAGAAATAACAAATATAATTGTTGACGGATTATATTGTTACTCACATTTTATTGGCAAAAAAAATCTCTTTTACGTTTAAGCAATACAATAAATACATGTACTGCAAAGAAGAACGTCATATACGCGTATGAATGAAACGAAAAAGTGTAAAAACATAAAAGTGAAACTTGAATGATTCTGTGCAACAAACACATAAATTATCATGTTAAAAACAGGTAGACTGTTCTATTTATATGCTATCAAAGTTATGGAGCGTAAAGGGCTCAACAGGCGGTAGGATTTTGAAGTACAACACCAATTAAAACTAAGATGTACAAGCAAATCTTAATATGTAAATGCTACTATTTCTTGAATTCGTAAACCTTAATACTAGATGTAAGAGATAGGACATGTTCTATTTTGAAAATCTTGTCGTACTGACCACCGCATTGACAAGTAACAGATTGCCAAAATATCTCCTGATAATGGGTGTAATGAATGACACTTCAGAACAATTAGTGCTAAAAGGTAAACATAATAGTAAGATGGGGTAAAACTCTTCAAGAGACCCGAAGTTGTGGTATGTTCCAATCCCAAATTATTCCGAAAATGATTATGTCACGGTATTGAACTGTTCTCTAATCAGGGGAGGTAGTTTGTAGGCGGCCAGATAGCTCAGTACGTTATTCTGAGGGTCCCAGGTTTAAGTTTCAGTCAGGCTGCACATTAAGAACAAATGTTTTTGTTTTTTTATGGAAGTGTTTCAATCATTACTTATGGAGAGAAAAAATATTTAATGAGTAATGTATGTAAGGGATCAATTGGGATGGAATATTTTTTTAGGGAAACCTCAGATGGTTCTTACAATGCAGAATTACGGTATGAATACAAGTGTTGTTTTGCTTTGAAAATTGTACATCTTATCTCTAATTAGTGTTTTTCAACTACCATCTGTTGAGGCCTTAATGAGCTTGGACTTTCGTGCAAAAGATACAAAACATTTTAATCTGACAAAATAACGATATCGCGTTAGTCTACATAAAGTCCTGAATGTAGAAAAGAATAACTAGTATCCAATAAAAGAAATCCTAAACTAAACAAATCATACTCGGACGATTCCTAATATTTGAATGGTGCAGGGTTGTTTGTGGCAGTACTTTAATGATGTAAAAGGTTTTGTATTAAGGTTAAAAATATTTATAAAAAATTAATTTGAATTGATTACGCACGTGTTAATGTTATTTATCAACCTTTTGGATTGATAATCGAAAAAAGATAAAAAAATAAATTAAATTTTTTTAAAGAATAAAAAAATAAATTTATATATATAAATAAACAAATAAATAATAACAGTTTTACTTCATAAGAATCTGATTTAAGGTTAGTACATGAACATTTCTCTCATATATAATTTGATTTAGTTGATATCCCTCAACAGACAAATGGTTTTATGAGAACCTTAACGAGAAGTGTACCTACAATCCTCCCTATTATTCATGATAATGTTATTGTTCGGCAAATATTAACACAAGTTTACATACTTTCTTTTTAAAAAAATAAGATCCCTTAGTTGTGAGCAATTATTTGTACATTTGAACTATGCGATAAAAGTGGTCTCGGTATTTACATAATAAATATTCATGAAATGTTAACATGATAAATTTATATAATAATTTTTCCCATTAAGTAAATTGTGACATACAGTATGCTTAGACTGGCATACTACCATTTTGATATTACAATTAAATTTAAAAGTGTATGCTTTATATTATTTAAGGAATTAAAGAGAAGACAAATTACAATATTATTTCGAGGTTTGTTTAAGTGGACAAAACATACAACAATGAGGAAGCCATCAAGATACTTTCCAAGTCATTAAACTTTATACCAGACTGACGCATGTAAATTAGAAGAGGGCGTGCAATTATCATACGACTTAAGCGCATACTTTAAAACGTGGATTACAGTCTATTTATTAAGAGCAGTTTTCGTAACTATTAAACGATGCAAAATTTCAATTTAGCGTCAATGAAATGTCAAACTGAAACATGCTAGTATGGTAAAGAAGTAAATGAAAGAGGCTTATATTTTAGGAATCAATTCAACTATTACGTGGACAATATAATATCATTAACATTATCATTTTAAGCAGCGTGCAGCATTTACGTTACTTTATAAGAGTCGTGATGAAAACGCTTTAGGAGATCTGACAATAACCTCAAACCATTGATCTGGAAAAATGCATGACATTATTTATTTAACTTTATTTTAAAAATTTTCATCTGGTTGCATGAATAAGTACCCTATAATTTAACGTCCATCACAAAAAGTCAGTACGCGTTATATTCCTCATAGAGTAGGAATATTATCAACACCAGTTCTAAAATAAATATTTTATGAATAGTAATGAGTAATGATCTCTTTGTTTTAGGTGAAATATATTTTTACTCTTAGCTTGCTTAATTTTTTGTCGCATATCTGCCAATCTTTAACTTTGAAAAATGCAAAACTTAATAGGATTTCAATACCAAAATACAAAAACAATGGAAATCAAAAGTACTGACACGCTCAATGCTGATATCAGCAGGTAATGAATTATTTTACTTAATTTGTATTCTTTATTTTTTGGGAAAAAAATGAATTAATTTTTGTTTTAATATTATCGTCCCTTGGTTATTATACAAAAAATTTTTCAGGGAAACTTGTCAAAGAAATTCTGAAAAACGATTTCCATTATATTTTTGATTGGTTTTTAGATGCGGCAAATACTAAAATAGAACAAAGACATTTTAAATGGTTAAAACTACATGATAGTTTTTTTTTATTCAATTAATTAAAATTAATTTTTTTTTTTTCTTACTTTTAAAATTTAGGAAAATAATAAAGTGAAACAAAATCTTTGGATGCATGCTTAAGAAATTTGCAAATTGTTTAAGACAAATGGATGATATAAAAACGTGAAATTGTATATATAATTATAGAGGAGAAAGCGCTTGGATCTAGTTTACGATGAAGGTAAAAAAAGTAACAAGTAAGGCATTGACTGTGTAGGTCAAAGTAAGAAAAGGTCAGATAACTTCGGCAAAGTCGCCGTTGAACCTTGTTAGCACTCAAAACAAATTTATTATTTTTTAACATTTTTTCCCCAAAATAACACTAAAGACAACATGAATTATTAAGTAAGCATGTGTAATTGTCACATTAAACATATATGTCATTAATCCGCATTGAATTCACATCCCCCCCCCCGGACACTACTCTGTTACTAACAAAAACTATCAAAACATTGTTTCAACCTTTTTTAGCAATCAACAAAGATATTTACATTTATCTTATTAGATCATAATACAGCAACAATATTAAAAACCCATAAAAATGGCAAATGGAATGTGGCTGATTCACATATTGTTTTTAAAGCAATAAATTGTAAGTAAGACTATTGGTTATGTAACTGAATAGGAAAAATGTTTGTTTGGTATATTCTTTGAATGTATTTAAGTAAAATGAAATATTTACTTAAATGCAAAAAGTATAGATCTTGTCGAAAATACATCTATACGTCCCTCCAAAAAGATATTTATCATTTATTTATTTTCATCTTTTGTATAAAGGTATTTTATTGTTATTTTTCAACATGATTAGAAGTATTGGAAGTGCTTTTTTCCCATAGATTTACTACATTTACAAGTTGCACATAGAAGCATGAACCAAGAATCTTTTAAAAATTTAATTATAATCATGTAGAATCAAATTAAGATTGTTTAAAGTGTAAATCTTGCAGAATATTTGATCATAAATTTATCACATGAAAAACACATGAAAGTTCACGTATATTTAACATAATTTTATTATGTAAACTTATGCATAAAAACATGTGATAACCATGAGTTTAACATATGTTTGTTGACACATGTTTTTCATATGGTCCTGTTATCAGAGTGTAGTTTTAATTGCACTCTCTTTTTCTTTTACAATTTGAAATATTTCTGTAACAACTTCAGTCTTACCAACGTTTAAACTACACATTTTTCTTATTTGCGCATCTGACATTTTATTCAACTGTTAACATCCTTATTTAGCTAAACGTTTAAAAAAGCTTACAATTCCATTGGCTACAAAAGTAGGTAAAAAAGCGATACTTATTCCACTACGCTGATTAACTTGGTTGGTTTCTTTATTTAATTATATATATTTGCTCAACAGTTCGAAATGCGCACTAGTTCTCCGTGATAATGAAGATGATAGGCATTTTTTATCTTATTGTATTTGCTGTTATAAATTTCACATATACAAATGTTGAAGCGGCTTGTTCCGCGGGTTTAAGCATATGCAATTGGGCACCCTGGCAGTCATGGTCAGGTTGTAGCAGGACTTGTGGTGGGGGAACGAGAACGAGATCCAGGTCATATTGTTGTAAAGCGGAATTAGATTTTGATGAGTGTATTAGAGATTGCGGTTATAGCAGTGACTATGGCAATAAAAACTCACATAGCACGCAATCTTGCAACAACATTTGTTAATCACGGTGTTTTCTCTGCGTATAGTGCTGTGCTGTACTGAGGATATATCGGAACGTGGTTTGTGTAAATGGTAATTAAATGCGTTAATTTTTGTTACAAATTTTCTTTCAATTTAAATTTTACATTTTTTATAATTTTGAAATTAATCTTTGTATTTGCAATTTTTAGTATCCCCGGGACTTTTCGGCTTATATCGCTAATGGTCAACTAATTAACGTTGAAATAAATAAAATAGCTTACCTATGTGTAATGGGTATTACTTTATTTTTACATATGTTTAGATGAAAAAAAAATGTTAAAAATCACATAAATAGAAAATCTTTACATAACCCATTTGTTAACGTATTTTTTTATATTAAGAAGCAAATTCCTTAAATCGATATCTCATAATAAGTAAATATAGTTACATTATTGGTTGTTATTATGATTCCATACTTAATTAACGTACGTGCGTGCCATTATGATAGAAACGCTACAATATTTATAAGTGTCAATGAAAACGACATTGTTTAAAGTTACATTTAATAAATTTCATAAAAAACTAAATAGCGACATTTCATTAACAAATTTGGTTTTATATCGGCTCCAGGTCTTATTTTGGTGTCCAGACAACCAAAATGAGTTGTATGAGCATTAAAATGGGTAACCTCATTGTGGCGGAATGGGAAGTGCAATTTCTGTTTGCATGAGAAACTCCGCCTTCGGATCATCCGTATATCAATATTAAATCAACAAACATGACTATAAGTGGCAGTCCTAATTTAACGGTATATTTCCGCATTGTAACGGATGTTTTCATACAAATTTAATCTTTTTACGAGATGATTACTTTTACTGAACCCCAGGTTTAGTGCACCGTAAAGCTTAAACGGTTAAAGTGTGTTAGCACAAGAAAATATCACATTTGTGTTCCGGATAGCAACTATAAAACTGTGACGTAGCGCATACACGAGCTCATTATAGTCTTCATTTGCATGTTAAAATTCGTATACGAACTTTAGTGTTACCGTGGGGTTTCCCGTTTAAAATCCTAATTTATCAACAATATTTGATGAGATTTACAACAAAACTTTTAAACAGGTTAATGAAACTGTAGAATGTTTGATTTTTAGGCCGACGGCAAAATATTTTTACATATTTATTTAATGTAACTTTAAGAGACAAGGACATTTGCATATTTTACATTTTATTATTATTATTATTATTATTATTATTATTATTATTATCGTCATCGTCATCGTTACCATCATCATCATTGTCGTCGTTATTACTTAAAGCTAATGACTATTTTTATTACTTTCATTCGTAAAAAAAACCAAAAAACAATGTAAACTTTGCATTTATCAATGCATCGAATAATTTTCATCTTCATTATTATAATCTAAATCCTCAGCTTAATCATCGTCATCATTCGCTTGGCCATCTCCATCATCAATAAAATCATCGTTACTATCATCCTCTTCATCATCATTTTATTCATAATCATTTTCATCATCTTTATCATCAAAATTATCAACACCCAAAACCACATACCTTTAATCCCATCGTTATCATCATTATCTAAACAAAGCAAATTATCATCGTATTCACAACCACCATTATCATATTCATTATCTACTCAATCATCATGCAAATCATTATTTACATAACAACGCTAACCACATACAGCATCATCGAATGATTAATTTTATCAATTATAAGTTTTTGACATAAAATATTCACCAATTTTTAGGTACGATCTTATTCTTTAAGAACAAGAATTGCAATGAAATGCTTCCTTTGACAGTTGGTGGTAGTACTTACCAATACATGTACATGTATATTTCAAAACAACATTCGCTTCGAAACGATCTGTGTGTGTTTTTTGTGTTTTGTTGTTGTTGTTGTTGTTGTTGTTGTTTATTTTCATAAAGAATGTCTGAATATAAATTATGGCTACAAGTATTTATATTAATTTGATATTAACTTTATTGTATGAACGGGTAAATACCAAATGATGAATATATACTTATTTAAAATATATCTCTACCCACCCGTGCGCGGTAGAACGTACAAGAACATATTTAAAAAACAATCCGCGTGACATAAAATGAAGCATTAATCAAAACAAAAATTACATGAAAGAATACATGAGGATTAACACAAATAATTATTAATTTAAAGAACAAAATGATGCTTATACTTTGCAAAAAGCAACATAGTGAATAAAAAGCCCGAAATATGGTAATAACTACTGCAAAATCAGTTATTAATCGCCATTAACATTTAAATTATTACTTGAAACTTGAATCTAGGCACTTGTTATGAGAATTTGAAAGATGAAACATAAATCATTTTACGGATATTTTAGGTACGTTTGCCATAAACAGAGCATGCATCAAAACATATCTGATTTGTACGAAGGTAAAAGCCCCGAAACTTATACTTTAACTCTATTTACGCATTGGCATTATTAGGTATACGAATTATCTCGAACTTATTTTCAATTAAAAGTACTCTAGTCTATGATAGACATTATATTATTTAAAAATGTACATAGACGAAATTCAGTTGGGTTTATTTAAAAAAGAAGAAAAATCGTCTTTTTCCTATTCAGCAATATGTAGGCTATAACAAATATACTACAGACATGCATAGGAAATAATAGTAAATAATAATTATAATAAAGCGAATATCTTACAGCTTGAAGTTTATTTTAGGGTGTCAAAATATTGATAACTGTAAAAGGAGAAGATGCACTAGTTACTGGGACACTAAGTGCCTTGAATGTAATGACGATAAAATGTTCTTCAAGAAAACTTACAATGACGAAAAATGTGAACGTAAGTTGTTTAACATATAATATAGATAAATAAATCATTCCAGTATTTGATATTTTCCTTGATATGTGTCATCGAAACATGAACATTATCAGAATATAGTCTATAAAAGTCAATGGTAGAATATTTTTGTTGTTGTTGTTTTTTTGTGTTTTTTTTATCATTGTTTATTTTTTGGTTGTTGTTATTCTTTATACACCTAAAGTCGGCTCTAAGGTATGATGGACTCTTTTTGTAAAAAATCTTATACATATGATTGAGTCTTAACTGTGTGACTCTGTTTTCTACATTTAACCAATTTAAGAAGTTCAAGGTGTTAAATTTTGGAAATACCTTGTTCTGACTAATTTGTAACTTTCTTTTCAAATGTTTTGATATACCTTCATACCAAGAGGAACAAGAGTAGTCAAAATGACACTGAATCAGGGCTGAACATAAAATTTGTTTTGTTTTAGTATCTAAAAGTTTGCTCTGTCTGTACAGAAATTTGAGCTTCGCATTCACTTTAGAAATAATGTTATTAACAATAGTTTCCCCAGATAAATCACTATTGATATATAGACCAAGATACTTAACTAAATTCGTACCCTTAATGCAATGACGATTACATATTACAGTAAATTGTTCTTGCTTTCGTAATTTTCTTTTGGGGCCAAACAGCATACATTCTGTCTTCCCAAGGTGGAGTGACAGCTTATTGTCCACGAGCCATTCTGAACAGCTTTGTAGGGCTGCACCAAGTTTTTCTGAGATAATTTCTGGGTCTTTATGTGAGAATAAATTAGTGCTATCATTTGCATATAGTATTAACTTACAATCATTATCAATACTTAAAATCACATCATTTACGTAGCAAGTAAGTGTATGCATATCAATGTTCAAAAACAAAATGAAGTAAGTTTGTTCACAGAATAAAATATTGTCAGAGTGTACTAATGTGCAGCTTTGCATGGATCTATCATTGTGGAAAGGACCAATCTATTTAAGTTTCAGAAAATTAAGGGATAAAACATATAACAATTTAGGCGACAGTTTTTTTTTTAAAAAAAACAGGTATGTGCGCTTGGAACAATCACTATTGTTGGCCGGGGAAATGCAGTGGTGATCTGACAAGAGAATGCTCGTTGCTCCCGGGTTTTTTAAATACAAAGAAAAAGTGGGTAACTTCCCTGTCAACCCAAAAAAAGACCCTTTTTTTGACAAAGTGGAAGGGGTTTCTAAAGGGGCCTATCTGGGGGAAAAAATTTCAAGGCACGTATTCAAAGGCATGCCAATATTAAGTGATTTTATATGGTATTTAAAAATATTTTAATTGAACCCTCACTGGGGGAAATATACAAAAACTCACAGGCCCATAGAAAATTTTATCAGCGAATCAAAAGGGTTTTGGGATAAAGACTTTTGGGCAATGTCGTTAAAAAAAATGTTGATGGGAAAGGAATTTTTTTTTAAAAATATGTTATATTTCGTAAAGTTTAAAATATTTTAAATTATGCATTAAGACAATATTCTAAAAGTTATCCTAAACCAAAACTTTTAATTCAAAGTTTGGGTTTTCAACGTATAAATTTTTTTGTTTTTGGGGAAATATTCCCCCAGACTAATTATATTTTTATACAAAATAACCCTGGGGGGGCAAAGTACGTGGGAAATACTTTAGCCGCTGCAGCCGAGAAAAAGGTGTGTGGTCCATTTTACCATTTATAAATTTTTTTCAATTATTTTTTCCCCCCAAAAAGATTCAACTCTCCAAAATGAGTCAAAATTTTTGAAAAACAACAAATAAGCAGTAAAAATTTTTATTCGACTCTTTTTTAAAATTTAGTTATACAATTCAGAATTAAAAGTTTTGATCTAAGGTTTTAATTTTTTTTTAAAAACCAGGTTTTGGTTTTTCGTTGGAAAATTTTTTGTTTTTAATGAAGTCCAAATTTTTTTATAAAAATAAAAATTTGGGTAACACAACTTAGTAAAGGTTTTTTTGGGGCAATGTTCAAGGGTGCCCCGAAAAATTTTTACTTTTTAAAATTAGTATTATTATGCCTTCTGACCAATTGGAGGGTATTTCATACTTCACACTTTTCGTTCTCAGGGAAAATGGCCCAAAATGAACACCGTAACAACGTGCTTATTAAAGGTGCAATTTGAAATATGCTTAATATGTACGGAAACTACACTACAAGAGGTATAAAGTTTTACGTAGGTACAAATACGGGTTTGTATATGAAAATGAACATTTTATACATTGCGATGATACAAAGCAGTTCAAATACAAATATTTTTTAGGAAGACGTTCTTCCGGAAGTATATTCCATCATCTTGTGGATGGGTCATCTAGTGTTAATTGTAGGCAGCGATTTTCTGGAAAAAAAATATATAAACCCTTTTCTTCTTTTTGTTTTTTTCCCTTTAAAATTTGGGAAGCGTAAAAATTGTTGTTTATTATTTTTATTTTCAAAAATTGTTCCCCTTGGTGATAAAGGGCCGTTGTAAAAAATTTTTTAAATTTTTATTTGGTTACGGAAAAAAAACTTACATTCATTTTTTTGTTAAAGCAAATAAAGTTAAATAAAAGAAAGAGAGAATTTCCTGAACCGCAAAAAGCAAATTTATTTAAATTTATAAATAGTCAAAATAATCAGGTAAATGAAGACGTAAACGTTTTACTCTATAGGTTTTTTGTTTCCAAAAAAATTAAAACAGTAAAAAATTCCAAAGGAATTTTGAAAAAATATTGAAAGTGTTTGTTTCAATTTGGAAAATGTGCGCTATTTTTAATTACAAATTTCCGAAATTAAAAATTTTTCCCCTGAATTCTTATTTTTTAAATTTTTTAATTCCCGATTTCAATTTTTTCAAATAAAATTATGAAAAATCCGCGAAAATAAAAATTAAGTAGAAATTTTGGAA